>NC_092727.1:66479663-66482163 GCF_047496885.1 Scyliorhinus torazame | reverse complement strand
CTCACACACACCCCAACACACTCACACACACCCCAATACACTCACACACACCCCAACACACACACCCACACCCCAACACACACACACACACACACCCCAACACACTCACACACACCCCAACAGACTCACACACACCCCAACACACTAACACACGCCCCAACACACTCACACACACCCTAACGCACACACACACGCCAACAGACTCACACGCATCCCAACACACACACACACCCCAACACACACACACACACCCCAACACACACACACACCCCAACACACACACACACCCCAACACACACACACACCCCAACACACTCACACACACCCCAACACACTCACGCCCCCCCCGCACACACACACCCCTACTCACACGCACACACCCCAACATACTCACACACACCCCAACACACAAACACACTCACACACACCCCCAACACACACACACACCCCAACACACACACACATCCCAACACAGTCCCACACACCCCAACACACACACACACCCTAACACACTCACACAAACCCCAACACACTCACACACACCCCAACACACACACACACACACCCCAACACACACACACACCCCAACACACACACATACACCCCAACACACTCACACACACCCCAACACACTCACACACACACACTCACACACACCCCAACATAAACACACACACCCCAACACGCTCATACACACCGCTACACACTCACACACACTCACACACACCCCAACACACACTCACACACACCCCCAACACACACACACACCAACACACACACACACACACCACAACACACACACACACCACAACACAGTCACACACACCCCAACACACTCACACACACCCCAACACACTCACACACACCCCAACACACACACACACACACACACACACCAACACACACACACACCCCAACACACACACACACTCACACACACCCCAACACACACACACACACCACAGCACACTCACTCACACACACACACACACACCAACACCCCAACACACACACACGCCAACACACTCACACACCCCAACACACACACACACTCACACACACCCCAACACACACACACACACCACAACACACTCACACACACACACACACCAACACCCCAACACACACACACACCGCAACACACACACACACCCCAACACACTCACACACACCCCAACACACACACACACACACACGCCAACACCCCAACACACACACACGCCAACACCCCAACACACACACACCCCAACACACACACTCACACACACACTCACACACACCCCAACACACTCACACACACCCCAACTAACTTACACAAACCCCAACAGACTCACAATCCCCCAACACACACACACACACTCGAACACACACACACACACCCCAACACACACACACCCCAACACACTCACACACACCCCAACACACTCACACACACCCCAACACACTCACACACACCCCAACAGACACACACACACCCCAACACACTCACACACACACACACTCACACACACACACACTCACACACGCCAACACCCCAACACACTCATACCCCCCCCAACACACACACACACACCCCAACACACTCACACACACACACTCACACACACCCCAACACACACACACACACACCCCAACACACTCACACACAGACACCAACACCCCAACACACACACACCCCAACATACTCACACACACCCCAACACACACACACGCCAACACACTCACACGCACCCCAACACACACACCCCAACACACTCACACACACACCAACACACTCACACACACCCCAACACACTCACACACACCCCAACACACACACACACACACGCCAACACACTCACACACACCCCAACACACACACACACCCCAACACACTCACACACACACACCAACACCCCAACACACACACACACACCAACATACTCACACACCCCAACACACACACACACACACGCCAACACACTCACACACACCCCAACACACACACACACACCCAACACACTCACACACACACCAACACACTCACACACACCCCAACACACACACACACACATGTCAACACCCCAACAAACACACACCCCAACACACACACACTCACACAAACCCCAACACACACACACACACGCCAACACCCCAACACACACACACACACCAACACACACACACACACTTTCACACACCCCAACACACTCACACACAGCCCAACTCACTCACACACACCCCAACACACTCACATCCCCCAACACGCACACACACACCAACACACACACACACACCAACACACACACACACCACAACACACACACACACACCAACACACTCACACACACCCCAACACACTCACAGACCCCCAACACACCCCAACACACTCACGCACACCCCAACACACACACACACCCCAACACACTCACACACACCCCAACACATACACACACACCCCAACACACTCACACACACCCCAACACACTCACACACACCCCAACACACTCACACACACACA